>NC_086446.1:788576414-788598914 GCF_028390025.1 Pseudophryne corroboree
TTGTAAATAATGCCGCACGCGCCTACATTTTGTGGATGCAGGGCGAGGAGAGACGAGATGATGGAAAACAGATGGATCATTTCATTTATCTTCCAATTACAGCTGACACTTTGGGTACAGCCACTGCTAGTCATCTGTTACTCCTTTAATGATCCATTACACATCTGTGTTTATTGTTATTCTCAAATGCATTATCTCATTAAGACCTGTAGTGTAATGTCAGATGCTTCTAATGGTGCAATTTCATATTCTTTTATTAATGGCTGCCACAGTATCTCCTATACCCTTCTGTGCCAGTGACTAGACGGAGAGGAAAACCCTTTGTTTCTAACTTATGGTGTCTAGCACGGGCTGCACTAATACATAATAGGAGGATGTTTTTGGTGCAGGAGAGTCAAGCAGAGTAACATTTCTCTCCCTGCTTAGTAAGATGTGGACAGACAGGATGCATTTTCCCAATCATGTCATTGGTGCACAGAACACATCCAGCGCCAAAAGTTGTCTGTCTGGAAATTGCGTAGCGCAGTGATTCTCAAACTGTGTGCCGTGGCACCCTGAGGTGCCTCCGAGTGCTTGCAGGGGTGCCTCAGGTTGGTGGTCCAGCACAAATTCAAAGATGTAATAAGCCTGGAGAAGGGATAAAGAAGTGATAAAGCAGTGATAATGCACCAGCCAATCAGCTCCTAACTGCCATGTTTCAAATCCATAATGATTGGCTGGTGCATTATCACCTTGCACTTATCCATGGGCGGAGCTACCATAGGTGCAGGGGATGCGGCTGCTATGGGGCCCGAGTCGTCTCTGGGGCCCGAGCCTTCCCCTGCAGCCAGCTGATGATCCCCGGTGCTGGCACTTTTTACATTAAAAGTGTGCTGCTGTACAGTGTACACACCTGCTCACCCGTCCGGCTCCGCCTCCCCTGGGTACTAAATAATGCTGGAAGGAGGCGTGGCTGAGTATGCAGGGTCATCCCCGGACCACGGCCACATCTCCTCCCAGCGTCTGTGAGGAGACAGGAGCCGCATCCGGGCTGGCTGGGAGAGCGGGCGCCTGTGAGTAGACAGGAGCCGCAGTCGGAGCCGGGCCAGCCAGAAGAGCGGGAGTTTGTGAGGAGACAGGAGCCGCAGCCGGGCTGGCTGGGAGTGCGGGCGCCTGTGAGTAGACAGGAGCCGCAGTCGGAGCCGGGCCGGCCAGAAGAGCGGGTGTCTGTGAGGAGACAGGAGCCGCAGCCGGGCTGGCTGGGAGTGCGGGCGCCTGTGAGTAGACAGGAGCCGCAGTCGGAGCCGGGCCGGCCAGAAGAGCGGGTGTCTGTGAGGAGACAGGAGCCGCAGTCGGAGCCGGGCCGGCCAGAAGAGCGGGAGTTTGTGAGGAGACAGGAGCCGCAGCCGGGCTGGCTGGGAGAGCGGGCGCCTGTGAGTAGACAGGAGCCGCAGTCAGAGCCGGGCCGGCCAGAAGAGCGGGAGTCTGTGAGGAGACAGGAGCCGCAGCTGGGCTGGCTGGGAGAGCGGGCGCCTGTGAGTAGACAGGAGCCGCAGTCAGAGCCGGGCCGGCCAGAAGAGCAGGAGCCTGTGAGGAGACAGGAGCCGCAGCCAGGCTGGCTGGGAGAGCGGGCGCCTGTGAGTAGACAGGAGCCGCAGTCGGAGCCGGGCCGGCCAGAAGAGCGGGTGTCTGTGAGGAGACAGGAGCCGCAGCCGGGCTGGCTGGGAGAGCAGGCGCCTGTGAGTAGACAGGAGCCGCAGTCGGAGCCGGGCCGGCCAGAAGAGCGGGTGTCTGTGAGGAGACAGGAGCCGCAGTCGGAGCCGGGCCGGCCAGAAGAGCGGGAGTTTGTGAGGAGACAGGAGCCGCAGCCGGGCTGGCTGGGAGAGCGGGCGCCTGTGAGTAGACAGGAGCCGCAGTCAGAGCCGGGCCGGCCAGAAGAGCGGGAGTCTGTGAGGAGACAGGAGCCGCAGCTGGGCTGGCTGGGAGAGCGGGCGCCTGTGAGTAGACAGGAGCCGCAGTCAGAGCCGGGCCGGCCAGAAGAGCAGGAGCCTGTGAGGAGACAGGAGCCGCAGCCAGGCTGGCTGGGAGAGCGGGCGCCTGTGAGTAGACAGGAGCCGCAGTCGGAGCCGGGCCGGCCAGAAGAGCGGGTGTCTGTGAGGAGACAGGAGCCGCAGCCGGGCTGGCTGGGAGAGCAGGCGCCTGTGAGTAGACAGGAGCCGCAGTCGGAGCCGGGCCGGCCAGAAGAGCGGGAGTCTGTGAGGAGACAGGAGCCGCAGCCGGGCTGGCTGGGAGAGTGGGCGCCTGTGAGTAGACAGGAGCCGCAGTCGGAGCCGGGCCGGCCAGAAGAGCGGGAGTCTGTGAGGAGACAGGAGCCGCAGCCGGGCTGGCTGGGAGAGCGGGCGCCTGTGAGTAGACAGGAGCCGCAGTCGGAGCCGGGCCGGCCAGAAGAGCGGGTGTCTGTGAGGAGACAGGAGCCGCAGCCTGGCTGGCTGGGAGAGCAGGCGCCTGTGAGTAGACAGGAGCCGCAGTCGGAGCCGGGCCGGCCAGAAGAGCGGGAGTCTGTGAGGAGACAGGAGCCGCAGCCGGGCTGGCTGGGAGAGCGGGCGCCTGTGAGTAGACAGGAGCCGCAGTCGGAGCCGGGCCAGCCAGAAGAGTGGGAGTCTGTGAGGAGACAGAAGCCGCAGCCAGGCTGGCTGGGAGAGCGGATGTGGCAGCAGTGCAGACGGTGAGTGCTGCTGATAGACCACTGGGGAAGGGGATCTTTAAGTAGTTGGGGGGGGGAGATCTTTGATTAATCCATAGGGGGGCGGGCGGTCAAGGAATTCTGCTATGGGGCCCCGAATGAGATAGCTATGCCCCTGCACTTATCACTGCTTTATCACTTCTGTAGGATAATAAATCTGACCCAACAAATTATTTATGGTCAATGTAACAGGCAAAACCAATGCTAATGGCTGCCAATCACAATATATGTGGACAATCAGAAGCAAATGCTGTCCCTCACCACACAATTGCACCTAAGAATGGCATATAAACACAACTTACTTAATTTAATATTTCTTTCTAAATATCTTAAAAAGAAACTTTTTGCCTAGGGGTGCCATGAAAAAAAGTCTAATACTGTAGGTATCAAAAAAGTTTGGGAGCCACTGGTATAGCGGAAAGCAACATTTGTCCTTCTTGTTAAGACTTTTTTATAGATATGTTGCCTAGGCTTTTTAAGTATACAGTATGGATGGTGTAATGGTTAGCATTACTGCCTCACAGCACTGAGGTCATGGGTTCGACTCCCCGAGAATATACAAACTCCACACAGTTAGAGCCATGGTGGGAATTGGCCATGGACCAGGGATGGATTTCACTGGGCCTCACAGCAAAATGTGTATGTGCTCCCATGGCCACTTCTCAAATGTTTTGAGCATATGAGGTATGGGATGCAGCCCGAAGGTTGACAATCACATTGTAGAAATATCGACATGGAACATGGTGACATCTGTAGAACACCAACATGTTCACAATGTTGGCATCTGAAATGTCGATATGTGCAATGTTGGCATTCCCCACAATGCCGACACCCGGATTAGGTGCAGGAGGGATGGGCTAGGCTTATGCTGCAAGCTGGAGAGATAGGATTAAGGTTAGGGATGGGGAAGCATACTCACTGGAGACAACTCTGCCAGAACTCTGCGTAAGCTTCCCACAGGGAAAGTGAGCCGATGCAACACCAGGACTGTTTTGGCCACAATTCTAATTTGACCTTATTCATGTAAGGTCAAATATTGGTGAACCACCTAGGAAGTATGATGAGTGATTTGCAAACATTGCATTTAGTGAGCCTCTAGATGTTGAAGAAGCCAACGTCAAGTGCCGACTGGTCTGCGATAGACAAAGAGATGAAATTGCTTGATAAAAACACTATGTGGACTATGGGTAAGAGACCAAGTCATTGGAAAACAATTAAGAGTAAATGGGTGTTCTCCAGGAAAATGAAAGCAGATGGAAGCATTGCATGGTACAAGGTCCAATTAGTTGCAGAGGTTGCACCCAAAAATCAGAAATCAACAGGGAGACCTATTCTCTAGTGGTAAAATACAGTACCTTATGACTGGTCATGGCTATATAAGCATTGCATGATACGATACTGTACATACTGGATTCCAATGCAGCATTCCTGATTCCTGTGAATTGATGGAGAAAATTTACAAGGAACCGCCAGAACACTATAATGAGAAGCTGTTCAACAAAGGTACATAAAATTAGATAATAATAATTGAAGCGCTGTACAGCCAGATATATTATTATAAATTTATTTAAAAAACACATACATATACATACAACAACACTAAACACACGGCCGGTGTAAATTAAAATCAATTTGATAATTAATTCCAAAATTCATTGATACTACACACTAACCATTGGATATACATCATGCAATATTCTCTAAGAAAGTGCAACAAACAACTCAGTACTTGTTAGTTGATTAATTGATGTACATTAGTCCTCAGAAAAGACTTTGTTAGTCCTTCAGTAGTTTGAGCCTCAGTTCAAATCAAATGAACACGCAGATCATTTAGTGCAAATTGATGTTAGAAACACTATCCACAACTGTTATTCAAACACTGCATGCATAGATGGATATAAGCCTCTGCTGAGGTTTGAAGCAAGATTGCAATTGATTAGTGAATAATCAGAGAATATCTGTAGCAATGTCTATAGTCACGATTAATGTGTTTCCAAATTAGTACATTTTAAAAGTTTTTGTTAGTAAATGGCATGCACTCACAACTTGGCACATTCCCCGTTGCTACGGGCGATGAAAAGGACACTGGAATCTTGGTTGGCTTTTCGTGCAGTGATTACCCCCAGTACCTGCAGATTGTACTGGGAGCCGATCCCCCCTCCAGCTAGACAATTGCTGTATGACACTTTAGCTTGTCCGGGGTCCCGCCGCACCAAGTCCGTTAATTGATGTCCAAATGGTTAGCAGGTCGCAGCCGTGCATAAAGATCCAACTCTACGCGTTTCTCCGCCTCTATACTCGGCGGCTTCCTCAGGAGTAATAAATCTTATGCTCCCATTCATTCATTTAAGTAGTGGGAACTTTTTGTATTTCCGGGCGCTTTGTCCGTATACACGCGCTTGCGCATTACATGCGCTCCACTTGCGTGTCACCACTCCTCAGATTCCACAGCCGACTTATTTGCACATGCGCACTACGTATATTATTTCCGTAGTCACACTGACTGGTGCATGTGTAGTTCAAGCGCAGCAGATTTCATTCAAAGGCTCATTTGTTATTTCTTCCAAATTAGTATCATTATAAATTACGATTCCAGCGGTACATTATTTCACATCATAGTCGCAAGAATATTTTACACTTCTCCAATTAATTAGACATTCTTATTCCATTAATGCAGCACATTGTATTATCTACTCTGTACTTGTAATCACCACTTATTTAGATACATCTGAAATCATAATAGAAATCGGGCGGCATAATCTAAAGAAAAAAAGGAACCCTGCATATCTCATAGGAGATGCGTTTCTACACTGTCACACCATAATTACACAATATGAGAAATCCTCCCCATTATAGTACATGATGTCAATCCTACAATTACTGTTAATAATAAAGAATTGATGATAAAATAATAAAATATAATGATAAAAACATGATCAGAGACATAAATATATAGATGACAAAAATATTTGCATAGACCAAATGATTATACTTATAAGTCCATGATTCTTATCTACCCCATGGATCGATCACCAACCCTGATGACCACCAAATGAGGCCCCGACAATTAAGCCCCATGTCGAGTCAGTACTCGGATGACACCCCCCAATCATTAACATAATAATATTCCTAAGAGGCTCATATGACTCCCACAATCCATCTATTATAAGTGGCATACTTGGTTCCCTGTACGGGATTCGTTTTAATGAATATTATTTAACTCTACTGTGTCGTTTAAACCATACGGTACTAAGGTCCCTAACCGGAAAATCCAATATGCCTCTCTCTTACATAAGAGGCCAAAACGATCTCCTCCTCGTGCTGTTTTTCTTATCTGTTCGATACCGAACATCTGGATGTTGTTTATATTCCCTAGTTTACAACTGGTAATATGGGTATAAAGACTTTGTTTCCTTAATTTATTCCCTATATTTCTCTTATGCTCCATCAGCCTCTCATGTACCGTTCTGGTCGTCCGACCTACGTACTGTTTCTTACAGCCACAAATCAATAAATAAATGACAAAAGAAGACTTGCAATTAATAAAATCCTTAATATCAAATGATTCTCCTGTATTTAAGGACTCAAAGGTCGTCACTTTTCGGTGACAAAAGGAACAAGTTTGACATTTAATATTCCCACACTTGTGGAAGCCCAATGGCTTCTCAGGAAACCAGCTCGATGTAATCTTACCAGACCCTATATTCTTCATATGGCTAGGTGCTAACTTTATTTTAAGATTGTCAGACCTTCTAAACGTTACCTTATCACTACACCCCGATCCCTTATTAAGAATTTCATCCATCTTCAACAAGGAATGATTTTTCTTTATGATTTTTCTAATGTCATAGGCATGTGAATTGTATTTTGTCACGAAATTTGCTGATCTATCATCTACCCCCTCCTGTTGTTGATCGCCATCCCTTGTTTTTCTTCCCTGTAATAACTGAACCCTATCAATCTGGCATACCTCCCCATAAGCCTTGGTCACTACATCCCGAGGATAGCCTTGTTCAAGGAAGGACATCTTCAACTTTTCTGCCTGGTGATTGAACATTTCTATGGAAGAACAATTTCTTTTATGTCTAATAAACTGACTCTTAGGTATGTTGTCACGCCATTTTTGCAAATGGCTACTCCCATAATTTAAATAGCGGTTTTGATCAACCTCCTTAGTAAAGGTGCAGGTCTTCAATTCATCATCCTTCACCTCTAGAGAGATATCCAAGTATGAAATATCAGTTAAACTATATGTGTAAGTGAACTTTAAACCAAAACAATTAGTGTTTAAACTAGTCAAAAAGTGATCAGTGACTCCTCACCACCACCCCAAATTAAAAACAGATCATCAATAAACCGACAATACAGGACGAGATCCGCACCGAGCCCGCCCCCCCACACATGTTCCTCTTCAAAGCGGCCCATGTATAGGTTCGCGAAACTCGGCGCGAACCTCGTCCCCATCGCGGTTCCTTTCAACTGTAAATAATAATTGGAATTAAAAATAAAATAATTGTGATGAAGTATAAATTCAATGGACTGTTTTAGAAATTCACATAGTTCTTTTGTTAACGATCCATCTGTTTTCAAATAGTGCTCAGCTGTAGCTACACCTAAGTCCTGCGGGATATTAGAATAAAGTGCTTCTACATCACAAGTGACTAAATAATAACCCCTTTTCCACCGAACATTGTGAATAATATTAAGAAAATGTGTAGTGTCCTTAATAAAGGATTTTAAATTGCGTACATGTCCTTGTAAAAAAGAATCCACATAATGTGACAAATTGTTAGTGAGTGAATCAACCCCCGAAATAATCGGGCGACCTGGTGGAGAAATAAGAGTTTTATGTATTTTTGGCAAATGGTAATACGTGGGTGTGACTGGGTGAGCTGTAAATAAAAATTTGAAAGTGTCCTTAGATATCACTCCAGAGGTCAGGGCTAGAGAAAGCATATTCTTCAACTTAATTTGAAAGCCAGTTGTCGGGTTGGTGGATAGTTTCTTATAAACAGTCTGATCGTCTAACTGTCTATAAGCCTCCAGAAGATAGTCGCTTCTATTCTGGAGTACTATCCCACCCCCCTTGTCTGCCGCCTTTATTATTAATTCATTATCCATACTTAGACTTTTAATAGCCAGTCTTTCTCCCTTAGATAAATTATCCTTAAAATAACTTTTCTCCGCCCTGTTACATAAGGTCCGAAAGTCTTCCAAGGTTGATTTATAGAAATGTTCTACATAAACCCCACGATATTGTAGAGGGTAGAAATCTGACCGTCTCCTAAATGGGGTTCTATGCTTCACAGCAAAAATCATTTTCTCTGTAGTGCCTATACTTTCAGTATCGGTTTCAGCATTCAGAGATTGCAGAATCTCCAATGCTGCCTGATCTGATTCATCTAAAATGATAGGAAGTTCAGTTGAATTGGATGCCTTCAGTGATTTCATAGCAAAATACCGCTTCCTGCTAAGTGTTCTCGTATATCGATTAAGGTCAACAAATAATTCAAACAAATTAGGTTTACTTTTGGGTGCAAAATTGAGACCTTTAGATAAAAGTCTCAATTCGTATTCACTTAATTTTTTAGAGGAGAGATTAAATATCCCTTTGCTGGTTACCTCATTCGCACATTTTTTTCCATATTTCCTTCTTCCTCCCCTGGATCCCCTAGTTCTCTTCCTCTTTTTTGTGGGCCTCTTGGTAGAGGATCTTTGGGGTTCTTTTGTCGATAATCTAAAAAATCTTCATTACCAAACCGAGGTGATGGTTCCATACTCCCTGAATAGCTCCCCCATCTATTCTTTAGGGTTCGGTTACCTCTCCAATCAGGTATTTCTGGTGATTCTAGTTCTAAACCCTCATTGGCCAAAATTTCAAACCTGTTATGGTTCCATCTTTTAGGATTCCCTTTATTAGGTCTCCAATTCTCCTCCTTCTGTCGAGGGGTTTGGTAGGGACGGCTATTTTTAAAAAATCTCCTTTTACTCTTATAACCATTATCCACATGTGTATTTTGATAATTAAAGTCTCCCCTTCCTCTAACTACCTGGTGTGTATATTGATTCTGTCTATTGAAGGATCTATTGACCCCCTTCGCATAGTCTTCCTTATCTCTATCCATCTTCCCATCTTTTCTTTCAATAAGTGATAATTCAAATTCCTGTATTTTAGTGTTAACCTTTGCATCTCTCTCTTTAAAACCCAAATTGTCAGAAAATATTTTTAAATCATCTTGAATCTGTTCAATCTCTAGTTTTAATTGATCTACTTTGGTCTCTCTGAACTTAATTAATAATTTCATCAATTCTTTTGAACATTGGCCCTCATTCCGAGTTGATCGGTCGCAAGGCGATTTTAGCAGAGTTACACACGCTAAGCCGCCGCCTACTGGGAGTGAATCTTAGCTTCTTAAAATTGCGACCGATGTATTCGCAATAATGCGATTACTAACTACTTAGCAGTTTCAGAGTAGCTCCAGACTTACTCTGCCTGTGCGATCATTTCAGTGCTTGTCGTTCCTGGTCGACGTCACAAACACACCCAGCGTTCGCCCAGGCACTCCCACCGTTTCTCCGGCCACTCCTGCGTTTTTTCCGGAAACGGTAGCGTTTTCAGCCACACGCCCCTGAAACGCCGTGTTTCCGCCCCGTAACACCCATTTCCTGTCAATCACATTACGATCGCCGGAGCGAAGAAAAAGCCGTGAGTAAAAATACTTTCTTCATAGTAAAGTTACTTGGCGCAGTCGCAGTGCGAACATTGCGCATGCGTACTAAGCGGATTTTCACTGCGATGCGATGAAAAAGAACGAGCGAACAACTCGGAATGAGGGCCATTGATCTAATGTCATATTCCATTCGGTGACAAACTTATCGTCATCCTGAAATGTCGCTGTCTTTAAAATATGTAACCCCCTTGGGATCAAATTATTATCCAAATACTTTTGCAAGGTTATCTGGTCCCACCAATGCTTGGTTTCCTGAATGCACGCATTCTCTAATTTATTGAACAGCTGATGCATATTGGGTCTATCACCCTGACTCAGATTAACCTCACCAAATCCTTTACCTCTTAAATATCCGTTTCTTCTCTCTAATCTATCAGCTACACAGTGTAACATTGACATCATGTACTACAAGTCTGCTGCCCAGACACCAGTGACAACTGTAAACAATACTAAAAAGAAAAAAGATTTTTGTCAAGGCGCTGACTTTAATTAGGGAGAATTTCCCAAACTGACTTCCCACTTCAATCTGGGTGTACTGCAGCTTCAAAAAGGGAGAACACTGATTCTCCCAAGAAGTACCACCAAACAAAAATAATAATAATTGAAGCGCTGTACAGCCAGATATATTATTATAAATTTATTTAAAAAACACATACATATACATACAACAACACTAAACACACGGCCGGTGTAAATTAAAATCAATTTGATAATTAATTCCAAAATTCATTGATACTACACACTAACCATTGGATATACATCATGCAATATTCTCTAAGAAAGTGCAACAAACAACTCAGTACTTGTTAGTTGATTAATTGATGTACATTAGTCCTCAGAAAAGACTTTGTTAGTCCTTCAGTAGTTTGAGCCTCAGTTCAAATCAAATGAACATGCAGATCATTTAGTGCAAATTGATGTTAGAAACACTATCCACAACTGTTATTCAAACACTGCATGCATAGATGGATATAAGCCTCTGCTGAGGTTTGAAGCAAGATTGCAATTGATTAGTGAATAATCAGAGAATATCTGTAGCAATGTCTATAGTCACGATTAATGTGTTTCCAAATTAGTACATTTTAAAAGTTTTTGTTAGTAAATGGCATGCACTCACAACTTGGCACATTCCCCGTTGCTACGGGCGATGAAAAGGACACTGGAATCTTGGTTGGCTTTTCGTGCAGTGATTACCCCCAGTACCTGCAGATTGTACTGGGAGCCGATCCCCCCTCCAGCTAGACAATTGCTGTATGACACTTTAGCTTGTCCGGGGTCCCGCCGCACCAAGTCCGTTAATTGATGTCCAAATGGTTAGCAGGTCGCAGCCGTGCATAAAGATCCAACTCTACGCGTTTCTCCGCCTCTATACTCGGCGGCTTCCTCAGGAGTAATAAATCTTATGCTCCCATTCATTCATTTAAGTAGTGGGAACTTTTTGTATTTCCGGGCGCTTTGTCCGTATACACGCGCTTGCGCATTACATGCGCTCCACTTGCGTGTCACCACTCCTCAGATTCCACAGCCGACTTATTTGCACATGCGCACTACGTATATTATTTCCGTAGTCACACTGACTGGTGCATGTGTAGTTCAAGCGCAGCAGATTTCATTCAAAGGCTCATTTGTTATTTCTTCCAAATTAGTATCATTATAAATTACGATTCCAGCGGTACATTATTTCACATCATAGTCGCAAGAATATTTTACACTTCTCCAATTAATTAGACATTCTTATTCCATTAATGCAGCACATTGTATTATCTACTCTGTACTTGTAATCACCACTTATTTAGATACATCTGAAATCATAATAGAAATCGGGCGGCATAATCTAAAGAAAAAAAGGAACCCTGCATATCTCATAGGAGATGCGTTTCTACACTGTCACACCATAATTACACAATATGAGAAATCCTCCCCATTATAGTACATGATGTCAATCCTACAATTACTGTTAATAATAAAGAATTGATGATAAAATAATAAAATATAATGATAAAAACATGATCAGAGACATAAATATATAGATGACAAAAATATTTGCATAGACCAAATGATTATACTTATAAGTCCATGATTCTTATCTACCCCATGGATCGATCACCAACCCTGATGACCACCAAATGAGGCCCCGACAATTAAGCCCCATGTCGAGTCAGTACTCGGATGACACCCCCCAATCATTAACATAATAATATTCCTAAGAGGCTCATATGACTCCCACAATCCATCTATTATAAGTGGCATACTTGGTTCCCTGTACGGGATTCGTTTTAATGAATATTATTTAACTCTACTGTGTCGTTTAAACCATACGGTACTAAGGTCCCTAACCGGAAAATCCAATATGCCTCTCTCTTACATAAGAGGCCAAAACGATCTCCTCCTCGTGCTGTTTTTCTTATCTGTTCGATACCGAACATCTGGATGTTGTTTATATTCCCTAGTTTACAACTGGTAATATGGGTATAAAGACTTTGTTTCCTTAATTTATTCCCTATATTTCTCTTATGCTCCATCAGCCTCTCATGTACCGTTCTGGTCGTCCGACCTACGTACTGTTTCTTACAGCCACAAATCAATAAATAAATGACAAAAGAAGACTTGCAATTAATAAAATCCTTAATATCAAATGATTCTCCTGTATTTAAGGACTCAAAGGTCGTCACTTTTCGGTGACAAAAGGAACAAGTTTGACATTTAATATTCCCACACTTGTGGAAGCCCAATGGCTTCTCAGGAAACCAGCTCGTTGTAATCTTACCAGACCCTATATTCTTCATATGGCTAGGTGCTAACTTTATTTTAAGATTGTCAGACCTTCTAAACGTTACCTTATCACTACACCCCGATCCCTTATTAAGAATTTCATCCATCTTCAACAAGGAATGATTTTTCTTTATGATTTTTCTAATGTCATAGGCATGTGAATTGTATTTTGTCACGAAATTTGCTGATCTATCATCTACCCCCTCCTGTTGTTGATCGCCATCCCTTGTTTTTCTTCCCTGTAATAACTGAACCCTATCAATCTGGCATACCTCCCCATAAGCCTTGGTCACTACATCCCGAGGATAGCCTTGTTCAAGGAAGGACATCTTCAACTTTTCTGCCTGGTGATTGAACATTTCTATGGAAGAACAATTTCTTTTATGTCTAATAAACTGACTCTTAGGTATGTTGTCACGCCATTTTTGCAAATGGCTACTCCCATAATTTAAATAGCGGTTTTGATCAACCTCCTTAGTAAAGGTGCAGGTCTTCAATTCATCATCCTTCACCTCTAGAGAGATATCCAATTTTCATACTTGGATATCTCTCTAGAGGTGAAGGATGATGAATTGAAGACCTGCACCTTTACTAAGGAGGTTGATCAAAACCGCTATTTAAATTATGGGAGTAGCCATTTGCAAAAATGGCGTGACAACATACCTAAGAGTCAGTTTATTAGACATAAAAGAAATTGTTCTTCCATAGAAATGTTCAATCACCAGGCAGAAAAGTTGAAGATGTCCTTCCTTGAACAAGGCTATCCTCGGGATGTAGTGACCAAGGCTTATGGGGAGGTATGCCAGATTGATAGGGTTCAGTTATTACAGGGAAGAAAAACAAGGGATGGCGATCAACAACAGGAGGGGGTAGATGATAGATCAGCAAATTTCGTGACAAAATACAATTCACATGCCTATGACATTAGAAAAATCATAAAGAAAAATCATTCCTTGTTGAAGATGGATGAAATTCTTAATAAGGGATCGGGGTGTAGTGATAAGGTAACGTTTAGAAGGTCTGACAATCTTAAAATAAAGTTAGCACCTAGCCATATGAAGAATATAGGGTCTGGTAAGATTACATCGAGCTGGTTTCCTGAGAAGCCATTGGGCTTCCACAAGTGTGGGAATATTAAATGTCAAACTTGTTCCTTTTGTCACCGAAAAGTGACGACCTTTGAGTCCTTAAATACAGGAGAATCATTTGATATTAAGGATTTTATTAATTGCAAGTCTTCTTTTGTCATTTATTTATTGATTTGTGGCTGTAAGAAACAGTACGTAGGTCGGACGACCAGAACGGTACATGAGAGGCTGATGGAGCATAAGAGAAATATAGGGAATAAATTAAGGAAACAAAGTCTTTATACCCATATTACCAGTTGTAAACTAGGGAATATAAACAACATCCAGATGTTCGGTATCGAACAGATAAGAAAAACAGCACGAGGAGGAGATCGTTTTGGCCTCTTATGTAAGAGAGAGGCATATTGGATTTTCCGGTTAGGGACCTTAGTACCGTATGGTTTAAACGACACAGTAGAGTTAAATAATATTCATTAAAACGAATCCCGTACAGGGAACCAAGTATGCCACTTATAATAGATGGATTGTGGGAGTCATATGAGCCTCTTAGGAATATTATTATGTTAATGATTGGGGGGTGTCATCCGAGTACTGACTCGACATGGGGCTTAATTGTCGGGGCCTCATTTGGTGGTCATCAGGGTTGGTGATCGATCCATGGGGTAGATAAGAATCATGGACTTATAAGTATAATCATTTGGTCTATGCAAATATTTTTGTCATCTATATATTTATGTCTCTGATCATGTTTTTATCATTATATTTTATTATTTTATCATCAATTCTTTATTATTAACAGTAATTGTAGGATTGACATCATGTACTATAATGGGGAGGATTTCTCATATTGTGTAATTATGGTGTGACAGTGTAGAAACGCATCTCCTATGAGATATGCAGGGTTCCTTTTTTTCTTTAGATTATGCCGCCCGATTTCTATTATGATTTCAGATGTATCTAAATAAGTGGTGATTACAAGTACAGAGTAGATAATACAATGTGCTGCATTAATGGAATAAGAATGTCTAATTAATTGGAGAAGTGTAAAATATTCTTGCGACTATGATGTGAAATAATGTACCGCTGGAATCGTAATTTATAATGATACTAATTTGGAAGAAATAACAAATGAGCCTTTGAATGAAATCTGCTGCGCTTGAACTACACATGCACCAGTCAGTGTGACTACGGAAATAATATACGTAGTGCGCATGTGCAAATAAGTCGGCTATGGAATCTGAGGAGTGGTGACACGCAAGTGGAGCGCATGTAATGCGCAAGCGCGTGTATACGGACAAAGCGCCCGGAAATACAAAAAGTTCCCACTACTTAAATGAATGAATGGGAGCATAAGATTTATTACTCCTGAGGAAGCCGCCGAGTATAGAGGCGGAGAAACGCGTAGAGTTGGATCTTTATGCACGGCTGCGACCTGCTAACCATTTGGACATCAATTAACGGACTTGGTGCGGCGGGACCCCGGACAAGCTAAAGTGTCATACAGCAATTGTCTAGCTGGAGGGGGGATCGGCTCCCAGTACAATCTGCAGGTACTGGGGGTAATCACTGCACGAAAAGCCAACCAAGATTCCAGTGTCCTTTTCATCGCCCGTAGCAACGGGGAATGTGCCAAGTTGTGAGTGCATGCCATTTACTAACAAAAACTTTTAAAATGTACTAATTTGGAAACACATTAATCGTGACTATAGACATTGCTACAGATATTCTCTGATTATTCACTAATCAATTGCAATCTTGCTTCAAACCTCAGCAGAGGCTTATATCCATCTATGCATGCAGTGTTTGAATAACAGTTGTGGATAGTGTTTCTAACATCAATTTGCACTAAATGATCTGCATGTTCATTTGATTTGAACTGAGGCTCAAACTACTGAAGGACTAACAAAGTCTTTTCTGAGGACTAATGTACATCAATTAATCAACTAACAAGTACTGAGTTGTTTGTTGCACTTTCTTAGAGAATATTGCATGATGTATATCCAATGGTTAGTGTGTAGTATCAATGAATTTTGGAATTAATTATCAAATTGATTTTAATTTACACCGGCCGTGTGTTTAGTGTTGTTGTATGTATATGTATGTGTTTTTTAAATAAATTTATAATAATATATCTGGCTGTACAGCGCTTCAATTATTATTATTTTTGTTTGGTGGTACTTCTTGGGAGAATCAGTGTTCTCCCTTTTTGAAGCTGCAGTACACCCTGATTGAAGTGGGAAGTCAGTTTGGGAAATTCTCCCTAATTAAAGTCAGCGCCTTGACAAAAATCTTTTTTCTTTTTACATAAAATTAGATACTGTATTACAAGAAATGTTTTTTGACCATTCTAAAATAGACCATTGTCTTTACTATGCATAAATAAAGAAGAAACTCTTCCCTGTTATCGTATACAGTATGTTGGTGGTATACGTTTTTAATTTGCTGGCTCCCGGGATCCCGGCGTTCAGCATACGCGACAGCTGGCAATGTTGGAAGCCGGAATACCGGTGCAACAGGACTATTCCCACTCGTGGGTGTCCACGACACCCATAGAGTGGGAATAGAACCTGTGGCAAGTGCAGTGAGCCACTGAGCTCGCAGTGTGGCGAGCCAACCTACAAGGGGACATTTTGCGCTCACCCCACTGCCGACATACTGGCAGCCAGGATGCCACTGTCAGTATATTGATGGCCGGTATCCCGGCCTCAGGTAAATCATACTGAATCTGGGATATTTTTACAACTGTGCTCAATAAGTACACTCATTTGTTCATTCCCAAGGTCAACAAAAACAGGAGTAGTAAATTCAAACTTAAGAAGAAGGTCAAGGAAATAAATAGATAAAAAGAGGCGTGCTTTCAAAGAATTTTAGTCTGACAGGAAGGCGCAATCATTCCAGTTCTACAAGGAATGTAACAGAAAATGCAAACAAGAAATCAGAGCAGCTAAAATAGAAAACTAAAAACAATTCCAAAGGAGAGTAAAACAAACCCTAAAAAGGTCTTTAAGTATATAAATGGTAAAAGGTTAAAAAAGGAGAATATTGGACCATTAAAGGGGGTGCTGGATGTCTTGATTAATTATGATAGGGAAAAAGCAGAGTTATTGAATACATTCTTTTCATCACTTTTCACGAGAGAGGACCGGTAGACGAGAGTAGAGCACAACATAAACTATAATAATGACCCATTGCAAAGTACTTGGGTACACGAGGAAGTTGTCCAGGAGAGACTAAGTAAAATTAAGATAAATAAATCTCCTGGCCCGGATGGACTTCACCCTAGGGTTCTTATGGAACTTAACTCAGAGCTATCGAGACCCCTATATTTGATTTTCAGTGAGTCAATTACATCAGGAATGATACCAAATGACTGGCGTATAGCAGAGGTAGTCCCAATATTTAAAAAAGGAATTAAAACTCATCCCAGTAACTATAGACCGGTAAATTTGACATTATAGTGGGGAAAAATACTAGAAGGTATATTAAGGGATAGCATGCTAGAGTACTTTGATACCTCCAAGGTTATTACTAGGAATCAACATGGTTTTGTGAAGGACAGGTCATGTCAAACTAATTTAATAATCTTCTTCGAGAAAGTGAGCGATAATATTGATCAGGGTAAAGCAGTGGATGTGGTCTTTTTGGACTTTTCTAAGGCCTTTGACAAAGTTCCACATAATAGACTTATTTTCAAACTAAGAGAGCTTGGGGTAGGAAACACTATTTATACTTGGGTGAGTAATTGGCTGTACAACAGGGAACAGCGAGTGGTGATTAATGGGATGTTCTCTGAATAGGCCTCAGTGCTCAGTGGAATACCGCAGGGTTCAGTACTAGGGCCATTGCTGTTTAACATATTCATTAATGACCTAGGAGTGTGCCTAGAAAGCACAGTATCAATTTTTGCAGATGATACAAAACTATGTAGAGTAATTAATTCAGACAAGGATGTATAGTCTCTACGGAATGATTTATCTAGTTGGAGGTCTGGGCAGACAAATGGAGAATGAGGTTCAATATAGACAAATGTAAAGTTATGCACTTTGGGGCTAAGAACAATAGGGCAGCCTATAAACTAAATGGGGAAAATGTAGGGATAACGGTAGTTGAAAAAGATTTGGGGGAGCTCATCGATAATAGACTTAGGGGGACATTTACTAAGCAGTGATAGGAGCGGAGAAGTGAGCCAGTGAAGAAGTTGCCCCATCAACCAATTAGCAGCTCTGTATAATTTTATAGTATGCAAATTATAGATGTTACTTCAGTGCTGATTGGTTGCCATGGGCAACTTCTCCACTGGCTCACTTCTCCGCTCTTATCACTGCTTAGTAAATGTTCCCCTTAGTAGCAGTACGCAATGTCAAAATGCAGCAACAAAAGCAAATAAGGTGTTAGCATTCATAAAACGGGGAATGGAGACAAGGGGTGAGAGTGTAATCCTGCCACTGAATAAATCATTGGTGCGGCCACATCTGGAATATTGTGTACAGTTCTGGGCACCTCACTATAAAAAAGATATCTTGGAACTTGAAAGGATTCAGAGGCGAGCCACCAAACTGGTTAAGGGGATAGAGACACTGAATTATGAGGAAAGACTAAAAAGGCTAGAGTTGTTTACACTGGAAAAGAGGCGACTGAGAGGGGACATTATTAATATTTATAAATACATAAAGGGACAATTCAAGGATTTATCAGACTCTGTTTATCAAAAAAATGCTACACATGACACGAGGATACCCCCTGAGGTTAGAAGAAATTTTATTTATACACAACGAAGAAAGGGTTCTTCACAGTGAGAGCAGTAAGGATTTGGAACTCTCTGCCAGAGAGGGTAGTAATGGTGGACTCAATCAATAAGTTTAAAAATGGACTAGCTAAATTCCTTTTTGAAAGTAATATCCAAGGATACAGCATTTAAATGATATAAAATTTTGTAATACAAGTTGAACTCGATGGACATTTGTCTTTTTTCAGCCTCAACAACCATGTAACTATGTAACCCATGATGACGCCCTACTATTAGCAGGCCAGAAAGAAAACATCGGCAAAGTAAAGGAGTTACTGGTCAGAATTTTAAAATAAAAGACATAAGTCCAGCAGAGTATTTGTAAGGCCTGAGGATCAAGAAAGACATAGATAAAGGTATAATATCTGTTGACCAGCAGACCTATATTGAAAATATGTCTGAAAAGTACTATATGGAATGTCTGATGCCAAACCTAACCTATAGCTACTCCTATCAACAAAAGCACAAAGTTGTGTAAGTGTTACAATTCTTGGATTTACAAGAGAAAAGTCATAAAGAAGAAGAAGAAGAAGAAGCCCAGGAATCACGGAAAAGACATTGAGGAGTATCTTGAAGATAGGATTAAATAGCAATAAAAAGTAACTGAAGTAATATTCCAAGAAGCAGCTTGATTGAAGAGAACAACACCACAAAGATGAGACTTATGGGCCCTACACACTGACAGATCCGCCGCTGAGCTGCCCAACGGCGGATACGGCTGACAGGTGACCCGGCGGCGGGGGAGCAGTGATGGGGGGAGTGAAGTTTCTTCACTCTCCCCTTAACCTGGCTCCATAGCAGTGCAGGCAAATATGGACAAGATCGTCCATATTGGCCTGCATGCACAAGCGACGGGGCACCAGCGATGAACGAGCACGGGGCCGCGCATCGTTCATCGCTGGTGCCTCCACACTGAAAGATATGAATGGTGTCTTGTTCATTAATGAACGAGATCGTTCATATCTTTCAGTATTATCGCCCAGTGTGTAGGGCCCATAAGTCATGGTGAGGTAATTCACCGAAGAGATGACCTTAGCCGTTGTGATGTGGTGACATAATTTGTAATCCAAAAGAGATGGTAATGGAGTTATAAGTCACCACAGAGATAAGACTCAATCGTGGTGAGGTAAATCACCGCAGAGATGAGACTCGATCGTGGTGAGGTAATTGACCACAGAGATGAGACTTGATCATGGTGAGTTAAGTGACCGCAGAGATGAGACTCGATCGTGGTGAGGTAATTGACTGCAGAGATGAGACTCGATCGTGGTGAGGTAATTGACCACAGAGATGAGACTTGATCGTGATGAGGTAATTCACCACAGAGAAGAGACAGTGTCCAATTAAAAACAGTTCTGGAGGCAAAGGCAAGATGATGAAAACCCAGGAACGAATTCACAGGACCCACAGGTGCAAGCTCTAGACACTACACGGACCAGCAGTTTCACACTAGGTGTAAGTATAACCAGCTCCTAGAGCTGGTCAGATGAGCCTTTTAAATGAGAGTCCATCAGTCACCAGCAGCAGGAGTATAATTGACTGACTGGAAGCAGATGTAACGCTGCACGAGGTTCCGGGCAGTCACTGAAGCCTCCCCGCAACAACAAAAAAAAAAATGCCATGAGCCCCGGCGTCCTGGTTGCCAAGGAGCCAGTGACCGGGTGCCAGACGGAACCTATCGTCTCCTAGCAACTGCAGGGAACAATCCACGGCACCTCATGACAATAAGAGTATGTCACCCACAGATGAGAAGGAGGCAGAAGATATGAAATGTCCCTTATCGGAATGCTATCCGGCATCTGATGTATGCAAGTGTTGGAATTCTGCCTTATATCACACAAGTCAGCAAGTTTGCTACAAACACAGGAAGACAGCATTGGGATTTGGGACACATGTAAAAATGATCCTGAGGTATTTAAAATGGATGCCATACATTACGCTGTAATTCACCATGTCTGGGAATTCCACTATGGAGTTATTCTGTGATGCTGACAAGGGGGGGAAGGGGGGGGGGGGGGGGGCAGAATGTGGATGACCACCATTACAGTCATCCACAGTGCATTGCAGTACGGCACTGACTGCATCAGCCAAGGAGGCACTACACCTAAGGAGACCTTGGGTGAACTGAATGTCGTAGACCTACAAGATACCATCAACATTGGAAGGTGCCATTGATTTGTCACACAGCACCAAGTCCACAGGATGAAACACATTACTACTCTCACTTGTATTGGATCTATTGCCTCTCAAATCTGGGTATACAGTCAGAGTACCCGCTCCCCCTCCTCCCTAGGTGCCACTAGTCTCTGGTTAAATATGGCATACAGTCAGGGGCATTTCAGCAGAGGAGGGGGCCCGTGTGCACCTCCGGGTGGGCCCCCTCTTTTGTATGGTGCTGTATACTCCGGCATTGTGTCAGAATCTACTGCGCATGCGCAGGTCGCAGGAAACATGGCGCCCGCCATGACCTGGAAACCAATTTGGCTACTGCGCATGCTCAGCAGCCATTTTGGCAACGATTCCTGCCACGTGCGCAGCGCCCAACGCTGGACTCTGGAAAGGTAAGTATTAAAATGGGTGCAGTGTGTGGGGTGTGGGCCACCCCTTGCACCCATTATAGAAACGCCAATGCATACAATACTTATGAGCTCAGACATTGGGCCTAATTCAGACCTGATCACAGCAGCAAAATTGTTCTCTAATGGGCAAAACCATGTGCACTGCAGGTGGGGCAGATGTAACATGTGCAGAGAGAGTTAGATTTGGGTGGGTTATAGTGTTTCTGTGCAGGGTAAATACTGGCTGCTTTATTTTTACACTGCAATTTAGATTTCAGTTTGACCACACCCCACACCCAAATCTAACTTTCTCTGCACATGTTACATCTGCCCCACCTGCAGTGCACATGGGCCCTAATTCCGAGTTGTTCGCTCGTTAGTTTTCTTTGCATCGGTGCGATGTCGCAAACTGCGCATGCGCAATGTTCGCAGTGCGTCTGCGCCAAGTAAATATGCTAAAAAGTTTGGTATTTTACTCACGGCTTAACGAAGATATTTCTTCGTTCTGGTGATCGGAGTGAGATTGACAGGAAGTGGGTGTTTCTGGGCGGAAACTGGCAGTTTTATGGGTGTGTGTGAAAAAACGCTGCCGTTTCTGGGAAAAACGCGGGAGTGTCTGGAGAAACGGGGGAGTGTCTGGGCGAAAGCTGGGTGTGTTTGTGACGTCAAACCAGGAACGAAAAGGACTGAACTGATCGCAGTGGCAGAGTAAGTCTCGAGCTACTCAGAAACTGCAAAGAAATTTCTAATCGCTATTCTATTCGCAATTCTGCGAATCTTTCGTTCGCTATTCTGCAAAGCTAAGATTCACTTCCAGTAGGCGGCGGCTTAGCGTGTGCAAAGCTGCTAAAAGCAGCTAGCGAGCGAACAACTCGGAATGAGGGCCATGGTTTTGCCCATTAGAGAACAATTTTGCTGCTGCAATCAGGTCTGAATTAGGCCCTTTGACGTGTTATTAACTCTGCAGAGTAGTTTTCACTTTTTTCTCAAACTACTAAAACAGCAGTGATATTACTGCTGGAAAGGCCACACAGGTGTTATATTGTTACTTTGTTGGTAGAGATTTTATACTATTTATAAATTGTACTGTATCATTACATTCTGTGGATTGATTGTGAAGGCTATCAGGGATTTTTATGTACTATTGAAAATACAGGTTGAGTATCCCTTATCCAAAATGCTTGGGACCAGAGGTATTTTGGATATCGGATTTTTCCGTATTTTGGAATAATTGCATACCATAATGAGATATCATGGTGATGGAACCCAAGTCTAAGCACAGAATGCATTTATGTATCATATACACCTTGGCCCTCATTCCGAGTTGATCGGTCGCAAGGCGAATTTAGCAGAGTTACACACGCTAAGCCGCCGCCTACTGGGAGTGAATCTTAGCTTCTTAAAATTGCGACCGATGTATTCGCAATAATGCGATTACTAACTACTTAGCAGTTTCAGAGTAGCTCCAGACTTACTCTGCCTGTGCGATCATTTCAGTGCTTGTCGTTCCTGGTTGACGTCACAAACACACCCAGCGTTCGCCCAGGCACTCCCACCGTTTCTCCGGCCACTCCTGCGTTTTTTCCGGAAACGGTAGCGTTTTCAGCCACACGCCCCTGAAACGCCGTGTTTCCGCCCAGTAACACCCATTTCCTGTCAATCACATTACGTTCGCCGGAGCGAAGAAAAAGCCGTGAGTAAAAATACTTTCTTCATAGTAAAGTTACTTGGCGCAGTCGCAGTGCGAACATTGCGCATGCGTACTAAGCGGATTTTCACTGCGATGCGATGAAAAATACCGAGCGAACAACTCGGAATGAGGGCCCTTATACACACAGCCTGA